>NW_026713062.1:0-3750 GCF_030625045.1 Achroia grisella
ATTTGCACAACCAATTTTGTTTCCTTTGACAATTATAAAGAAAATAGATGAACCTTATCATATTAAAACTTTTTGCATCGAACCGTGTAAGTAAAACATACCGTTTTTTAAGAAAACACATATTAAAGATCTTAATAGTTTGCGTACTTGCAATACAGACATAGAACATAAACAAACTGTCAATGTCAAGTTTGTTTGTGCACTTGAACATTGGTTTGATTTATAATAATAATAAAGGAGAACGGTGTATTCATTACTATTCATGGACGGTGAAGTCATTGAAACAGGCGCAGGCCTGCCGGGTGCCAGCAGCTTGAGCGTCAGGTAAGTACATCTACAACGAGAATTTTTTATTCCTATTCTTGGTACTTACTAAATTGAATACTTTGTATACATCCGAAGTATTCTGTGTTTACATAATGACTACTTTAATGTTTCAGGCGTAAGCGTCTGCGTAGCCCTCGTGTTACACCCGCTCAAATTGATGCACTACTATCAATATTAGAAGCGCGTCCATATTTGCACACGCGGAAATTTACCGGCTTGCAGGGCCGGGAAAATTTCGAAACGGGCTGGAGGGAGGTTGCCGAGGAGCTCAATAATCTCCCTAACGGGTCTAGAAAGACACCAGAGCAGTGGATGACGGTAAGTCTTTTTCAAAGATTGAATTGGTTTTAATTATAAGCATGTACATGCCACGTCAGTTTTTTTTTATTATTTACTTGAGTTAATTATTCTAATTGTAGGTTTGGAGAGACTTAAAAAGCCGCGCTTGCAGTAAGGCGGCAAAATTAAAAAAAGAACAAAAACGTACCGGCAACCGAGGCGTCAGCACTGCTCCCCTGACCGAGGCCGAGAGCCGGATAATTTCAATAGTTGGGGCAGATTATTCCTTTGGGACAGACTGCCCGGACGCTATGCCAGAGGAAGATGTAAGTTGTGATTATTGTATTCAATACAATTTAATATTCTCAATCTTTGAATGTTGATAACACTAAAAATACTTTTATTGTTATTTACAGTTATTACAACATGAGATGGAGGCTGGGGTGGTAATCTCTGAGGTTCTCACCTTACCTCATTCTCAGGGTAAGTTTTTAAATTAATAGGTACTCAATTCAAAATATAATTATTTTAATTTTAATGTTACTATTTATTTTATTACAGCTAGAGATTTTGTGGAATTGTTACCGACTGAAACAAGTAAGTTGGAGTTTTTAGTAACTAGTTGGTTACTGCTATAATATATTTTATTATGTGTATACATCTGTACACTAATGTTACCAAAATATTAATTAACAAAATATTTTAGCAATCAATGACAGCAGAGCAACGGCTGGTTCTTCACCACCACCCATCCAAGAACAAGTGCAAGATGCCCCTCAGTCGCCAGTACTACAAATGAGTAAGTTGCAGTTATTTTGCTCACCTATGTTTATTTTCATTGATTTTTATTTAATGTGTTATAATTGATAATTCCAGCAGTACGTGGCAGAAGGACAGAAACTGTTGCATCATCAACACCACCACTGCGACAGAGACCCAGAAGAAAGAGGAGTAAGCTTAAATTTTATTTATAATAAAAACATTAGTTCTGCAGGTGGGTCAGCCAATAATTCCTACAATACCAATAATTTTGGGTATTTTCAGATCTGAATCCTCGCCAAAGTGTTTCTGAGCAATATAGTGCAGCTCGACGAGAATTTCTAGCAGTTGCAGAAGCAAATGCTGCTACAATGAAGGTGTGTTATAGTGTAAATTTCCTCTTAATTATTATACACACTAGCATGCTAGAGAACATTAAGACACATTCAGTAAATCCAACGTTTTTTAGATGCTGGCAACTGCTGCTCAAGCGCAAGCAGATGCTGCCAAGATGCAGGCTGAGGCAGCCAAGGTACAAGCCGAGGCGACGCTGCAATTGGTAAAAGTCGGAAACAAAATAGCTGACGCAATAAATAATTACATAAATAAAAATAATAAATGATATAAAATGTTTTTTATTTGAAACAGTACATAAATGAAAAAAAGTATAATAATTATGTGAAACTAGTGTTAATTAGCCTTCTTCTTATGCGCTCTGCAACAGCTCGCCCAGAACCTGCATAACAAAAATAAAATGTATTGGTGTTAGGTATACATACATAGTAAAATAAAAAATCAGTTCATAAGTTACCTGTAACTTCTAACATATCATCATGGAATCTACTATTATCCACCAGCTGCATGGATGTGGTGGACTCTGGTTCCGGTAATTTATATGTTATCCGCATATTGTGGAGCACTGCACATGCGTTAATTATTAGGCCAGCCATATAGGGTTCGTACATTAACTGGCGTTGGTGTGATAGACATCTAAACACAGATTTTAGCACACCGAAGCATCTTTCTATGATGTTCCTAGCTGAGCAGTGTGCTTCGGTATATTTATATTCCGGTGTGCCAGGCTGTTGATGTTTTATGGGAGTCATTAACCACGGTTCCAGAGGATATCCATCATCACCTAAAAGATTAAAAATACAAAGTAATTTCAGAAGTCGAATGGGCAACCTCTTCGAGGCAGATTTATAATGTTCATTTATTTACCAAGCAGCCAAGCACGGCGGTCCCCATTTTCAAAATGTCGCTTCATTGTTGAGCGCACCGGTGAATTTGCCCATATGTGAGCATCATGTCTCGCTCCTGGCCATCGAGCATTAATATTTAAAATAATAAGATCAGGGTCACACACCTGTAATATATTAAATATGTAAGTACATATTTTTCAAACAATATTTTTAGATATTATAGAACTGAAGGTCAACTTACAGCTTGCACATTTAATGAATGGCCCTCATGGTGACCACTCACATAAGACTCCTCATTGGTCTTAGGAGCTAAAATTTTTATATGGGTGCAATCAATGGCTCCAATTACCCCTGGGAATGGCTGTGGGGCATTTCTAAATTTCTGTTTTGCCGCATGGCGTTCTCCTTGAGTCATTGGAAATTTAATATATTTTCTTAAAAGTTTTTCATTTATTGCCGAAGTTACAGCCCGGATGACTCGGCTAACAGATTTTTGGCTCATGCTACAACCCCACTGCAAGCCAACAGGTTGTTGGTAGCACCCACATGCGTAAAATCGGAGTGCCGTCAGTATCTAATAAGAAGAAAATTTAAAAAAAGTTCAACCTTAGTTATAAGAAAAAATATATTATAGAAATATTATTTATGCACGGTAGGTCGCAAAGACACTTACTTGGGACTCCACAGAAAGTCCGTAAGGCCGTCGTCTTTGGAGAGATGGACGCAGTTCACTTAGTAGCCTGTGAAACATTTCCTTTGAAATTCTATACATTTGAAGAAATTGGCCATCCTCCAAATCCAAGGGATTTTCATCGTTTCGCTTGTTTCGTGCTATTTGTCGACCCATAAGCACATCGCGTCTGTGCTCGAGCACAACTAAGTCCCATGCTAAATATTCAGAAGCCATTATTTATTAAATTACTATTTATTTAATATTTTCTGACGTAAAATAAACAAATATAGGAACGATATCGATAGTAGCTATCACTTAGCGGGCTGTCAAAAACTGTCGCAAGGAAATTCTATGACATAACGATAAATCGTTATCTTACCGAAAATATTCGGTAACTTTGCGATGACACTCGATAGTTTTGGCAGTAGAGACTACCAAAAATCGTTACGATCGGATCGTTAGGACTTATCGACCGAATTTTGTCGTTAAGCGATCGCTATCTTTGTCGAG